>NC_079196.1:49967728-49997728 GCF_029499605.1 Hyla sarda
TGATGCCTTTTGGAGATTTCCATCTTTCCTTGGCTGCTTTATGCACATTAATACAAATTTTTACCTGGGGTGCCCAAACTTTTGATCCCCACTGTATGTAGGCCCTTGACAGAATAACAGGTACAAAATGGTACACTACTTGGATGCACGTATGCGGTATGCACTGATAAGGGCAGAAAAATGCACAACAATACGCAGGAAAAAATCTGTATTTTTGCAAAACACCAGCCGGTGAGTACTATTGTTTGGACTTTCACAGTATGTAGGCCGTTAACAGATTAACAGGTACAAAATGGTACACTACTTGGATGTACTTATGCGGTATGCACTGATGAGGGCAGAAAAATTAGCAACAATACACAGAAAAAAAATCGGTATTTTTGAACTTTCACATTATGTAGGCCCTTGACAGATTAACAGGTACAAAATGGTATTGTATTGTCCACAGTGCTCTCTGCTGACGCCTGATTCCCGTATCAGGAACTATCCAGGGCAGGAGAAAATCCCCATAGAAAACCTATGCTACTCTGGACAGTTCCTGACACGGACAGAGGTGTCAGCAGAGAGCAGAGTGGACAACACAAAAAAGAAATTTAAAAAGTTAAGAATTTACTCTGTAGCATACAGCTGCTAAAAAGTACTAAAAGGATTAAGATTTTTTAATAGAAGTAATTTACAAATCTGTTTATCTTTCTGGCACCAGTTAATTTACAAAAAAAAAAGTTTTCCACCGGAGTACCCCTTTTAACTCCTTAAGGACGTAGGGCGTACCTGTACGCCCTACACCCGGTCCCGGTGTTTAAAACGCTGTGACCCCGCATCACACCGGGTCGGTCCCAGCTGCTAATCATAGCCGGGACCCTGGGCTAACAGCGCGCAGCATCGATCATTGTGCCGCGCGCTGTTAACCCTTCAGACGTGGCGATCAAAGTTGACCGCCGCGTCTGAAAACGAAAGTAAACGCTTCCCGGCAGCTCAGTCGGGCTGATCGGGACATCGCGATAAAATTGTGATGTTCCAAACAGCTGGGACGCAGGCAGAGGTCACCTCACCTGTCTCCGCGATGTCCGATCGTCGGTTGATTGCTCCAAGCCTGAGCTACAGGCTTGAGCAATCAAGCCCCTATCTGACTGATCCATGCAAAGCTATGGCTTTGCAGGGATCAGCATAGGAGATCAATGTGTGCAGTGTTATAGGTCCCTATGGGATCTATAGCACTGGGGGGAAAAAAGTGAGAAAAAAAGTTAACAAAGGTCATTTAACCCTTTCCCTAATAAAAGTTTGAATCACCCCCCCTTTTCCCATAAAAAAAACTGTGTAAATAAAAATAAACATATATGGTATCGCCGCGTGCGAAAATGTCCGAACTATAAAAATATATCATTCATTAAATCGCACGGTCAATGGTGTGTGCGCCAAAAAATTCCAAAGTCCAAAATAGTGTATTTTTGGTCACTTTTTATATCATGAAAAAATGAATAAAAAGCGATGAAAAAGTCTGATCAATACAAAAATGGTACCGATAAAAACTTCAGAACACGGCGCAAAAAATGAGTCCTCATACCGGCCCGTACGCGGAAAAATAAAAAAGTTATTGGGGTCAGAAGATGCAAATTTTTAACATATAAATTTTCCTGCATGTAGTTATGATTTTTTCCCGAAGTCCGACCATATCCAACCTATATAAGTAGGGTATCATTTTAACCATATGGACCTACAGAATAAAGATAAGGTGTTATTTTTACCTAAAAATGCACTGCGTAGAAACGGAAGCCCCCAAAATTAACAAAATGAAATTTTTTCTTCAATTTTGTCGCACAATGAATCATTTTTCCGTTTCGCCGTGGATTTTTGGGTAAAATGACTAATGTCACTGCCAATTAGAATTGTTGGCGCAAAAAATAAGCCATCATTTGGAATTTTATGTGCAAAATTGAAAGCGTTATGATTTTTAGAAGGGGATGAGGAAAAAAATGAAGATGCAAAAACGGAAAAACCCTGCGTCCTTAAGGAGTTAAGGGGATAATGGTTGCGTGTTGAGTTATTTTGAGGGGGACACAATATTAAACACTGTCATACGGGCTGTCTGTGCACTCATTACTTTATATTGTAGCAGAGGGTCGTTTCACATGAAAATATAAAATATTTACAAAAGTGTCAGGGGTGGACTCCCATATGTGAGATAATGGCCCTCATTTACTAAGAAAATCGGGTTGTAAGTCTATCTTGCTTTCTTACCCGACTGCTTTTTTCCCCTGGTATTTATTATTATGTTGCATCCTGTTTGTCGCACGTGGGTTTTGTTGGTTTTGGTTTCCAACTCCTAATGAGAGTGCCCATTTATATGTGTCAATGGCTGGAAGAACTGACCAATCAGAATGGGCATTTTACTGGTAAAACCCCTGTATTACTGAAGTGCATGCACTGACTGGCTGTCTGGTAGTGCCCCCTACAGTACAGGGAGGTATTACATGTTCTGTACACTTTACCTGTACCAGTCTTAGCTGCTCCTTTTAGATACCAGGTAAGGGCAGCTCCATTAAATTTTTTTGGTACACTGTGGGGGACATTCCACAACAATACAACAAATTCGGGTTGGAAACCTTAATAAATACGTGGGAAAGCTCAGAAATGTCGGGTTACGCCCCTTTTTCGGGTTTGGGAGAATCCACATCGGGTCCGTCGGGAAAAAATGTCGCATGGTGTCGCAGACTGGCGCACGATGTCTGCGACATGGCGCAGACAAATATGCGACAAAAAAACCCGACAAAAGAGGTCGGGTTTAGAATAGTAAATGAGGGCCACTGTATATAATGATCCGGGTAACACTACTCTAAGTACACGCACTTTCCTTTATCACATCAGGGAGATTAAAGTCCACCCATAAACTGACTTCATTGTAATAACTAGAATAAGTCACTGTTTACTTACCCAGCAGAGTACACATTACCTAGACCTAGGCCCGGCTGCCTGATAGCATGAGATAAGCGATTCCTATCTGAGACGTAATACACCAGCTGTAAAGTGACTTTATTCTAAATATTTTTATTGCACCTTCTTGCTGGCACTATCTGAGGGCAGCGCCATGTGACACTCTGTAATAACCTCCCAGGATGCACTGCTTCTTCCTCATCTCGCCCTAACTTTCTAAAGGGCTATGGATCAAATGCATCTTTTCAAAACCAGACACCCGCTGGCAGGTTCTGCCGTAAGTAACCGAATATCTTTCAAAATATGTAAATATTTAATTTGTCAACACAAAGGTTTGTCTCCGATTCCATGAGTTTTATTAAATCTTGTTTCTTTTTCCACTGTTCTAATTCCCTGTCGTACACAAGACAAGACTGTAGATATTTACATTGGCAGGCTATTAATGTAGAAATGTCGCAGAGCTGGATATGTTTTTTAACTGTTTGTGAGTCATAATATAATTATGTAGAAGTCTCAGGTAAATCCAGGTACCACGTCGCAGTATCACAACAAGCTGCGCCTATTTTGTACATCACGATGTCAACTATGAGGTCAGTTTTATTTAAAAGGAAAAAATAATATATACAGTGATCCCTCAACTTACAATGGCCTCAACATACAATAGTTTCAACATACAATGGTCTTTTCTGGACCATCGTAAGTTGAAACCAGACTCAACATACAATGTACAGACAGTCCAGATCTGTGATACCTGTCAATGGCCGGAAGAACCGACCAATCAGAATGGGCATTCACTGGTAAAACCCCTGCATTACTGAAGCGTATGCACTGAGAGTGTCTAGTAGCGCCCACTACAGTACAGGGAGGTATTACATGTTCAGTACTACTCTTTACTTGTATTACTGAAGTGCATGCACTGACTGGTGTCTGGTAGCGCCCACTACAGTACAGGGAGGTATTACATGTTCTGTACTACTCTTTACCTGTATTACTGAAGTGTATGCACTGACTGGTGTCTGGTAGCGCCCCCTACAGTACAGGGAGGTATTACATGTTCTGTACACTTTACCTGTACCAGGGTTAGCTGCTCCTTTGGACACCAGGTGAGGGCGACTCCATTACTTTTTAGGACACTGTGTACTGTACAGGACCCTGAAGAAGCTCCTGTCCTCTACATAGACCAGTGTTTCCCAAGCAGGGTGGTCCCAGCTGTTGCAAAACTACAACTCCCAGCATGCCCGGACAGCCGTTGGCTGTCCGGGCATGCTGGGAGTTGTAGTTTTGCAACAGCTGGAGGCTCCCTGCTTGGGAAACACTGACATAGACAGTGATTTACAGCTCCCAGCAGATCTTTCTTACTTTTATATGTAAGGATTTGTTTTATCTGTATTAGTTATCTACTTATTTTTCTTTAATCCTCACTTTTTCCAATTTTTGGATGACATTTTGGTGCCTTTAGAACCAATTACCAGGTTTCCATAGAGTTATGGTCTCAACATACAATGGTTTGAACATACAATGGTCGTCCTGGAACCAATTAATATTGTAACTTGAGGGACCACTGTGTATATATATATATATATATATATATATATATATATATATATATAATGTTTTTTTTTTCTAAATAATGCATCACAGTTTGTCAACGTGTAGCTTTAAAGGGGTAATCCAGTGTCGAATATCTTATTTCCTATCCAAAGTATTGGGGAATAAGTGTGTGATATCCTGCCTGGCACCCCAGCTCTCTCCGTGACCTCCTCTCTATGCACGGGTTACTGTCAACCATGGCACAAAGCTGTGGCCGAGATGCCCCTCATTGTATCTCTATGGGAGAGCCAGAGATACACGAGTGATACATAGAGGGGTGTGTCGGGGCCCGTTGAGGAGATTGTGCGTTACAGCCGTAGGACCCCCTCGCAATAAGACACTTATCCCCTATCCTGTGGATAAGATGCTCCGCACTGGAGTACCCCTTTAATTTTTATTGTTTACATAAACAAATCAGCACATTGCACAAATTTTTTTCACCTTTTTTCCATTAACATTAATATTTCTGTTTATTTGTACTGTGTGCATTATATAACAGGCTTTCTGCAGTACTTACTATTGCTTGTATTGACGTGAAAACATGCTGCAGCCCATCTCATTGCCTGATCAATACTGGATATCCAGACCTCACAAATACATAAGGCTGGGTTTTTTGTTGTGTTTTTTTTGTTTTTTGTTTTCTTTTTTTTTGGCCGCACTGCCAGATGTTAGCTGCAAGTCAATAGTGAACTCCTAAATGCCAGATCCACTTGGCATTTTAGATGTTTGTGTTTTTTTTTAATCCTTTCGGCGTTTTTCAGCTACTTTGGGCTCAGAGGCTGGTTTTCAAAAATCATCCTCAAAATCCTAGTTTGGCGTTTTTATTGGGGAAAATCTTGGCGTTTTCCTCCCATAGAAGTCAATGAGAGTAAAAAAACGCCAAGAAAAACGCCATGTGGGTTCTAACTTTGGCTTTTTTGCTGGCGGTTTTTATTCTTTAGTGATCCCAAAAAGTGATGGAGATACCTTTTTGTAATAAAATTTCGTAGGGTACCATTAAAAAATAATAATAAAAAAGATACAGTAGTGATGGAAAAAATTGTATTTAATGAAATTTATCTTTTTAATAACAAAATTTGTATTCATTTTTAAGCAGAGATCAATTTATGTGTGCGGACAGGGCACTAAAAATGTAGGTGACAATAATAAAAATGTAGTGTGTGTGTGTTTTTCACTTTTTTTCTTTTAAACATTTTTTAGGTAGTACTACTACTCCCAGCATGGAACACAGTGTTCCATGATGGGTGTAGTAATACCTGTACTAATTGACAGATTGCCTCAGGTCCATTGCGATCCTCCTGTATAATATATATATGTTGACAGCCGCCCTTCCATGGTTCCCTGCACTGCCATATATACACATATTCATATTTCCAGCAGAGAGCTGTGATTGGCCAGATGGTGCCAGCCGCTCACAGCTCTTTATGGGAAATATGAATAATAGGTGTATATATACGTCAGTGCAGGGGACCATAGAAGAGCGGCCGGCCACATCTATACATTATACAGGAGGATCACAGTGGGTGTCAGGAGTGACATCCGCTGTGATCTTTCCTTTACTGCAGGTACTACAGCTCCCAACATGGAGCACACTCTGCTCCATGCTGGGAGCTGTAGGACCTGCATTAATAGACAGATTGCAACAGGTGTCAGAAGTTACACTCACTGCGATCTGTCTATTGATGCAGGTACTACAGCTCCCAGCATGGAGCAGAGTGTTCTCCATGTGTGGAGTAGTAGTACCTGCAGTTAAGGACAGATCACAGCGAGTGTCAATCCTGACACCCGATTCGATCATCCTATCTATTGCAGAGATATGGAGCGTCTCTCTACTGCGCTCGCATCTCTGCTCTGTACTCCGGTCAGTGATATGAATAGAACATCACTCATTCATATTTCCTGCTGAGAGCTGTGATTGGCTGCAACCATCCGGCCAATCCCCACTCTGGGCGGAAAATATGAATGAGTGCTGTTCTATTGATATCACTGGCCGGAGTACAGAGCAGTGATGCAAGCACTGTATAGAGCCTCTCTGCAATAGATAGGACGATCGCATCGGGTGTCAGGAGTGACACCAGGGGCGATCTTTCTATTAGTATAGGTACTACTACTCCCATCATGGAACAGTCTGTTCCATGCTGGGAGTAGTGGTACTACCTAAAAAAATGCAAAAAAATTAGAAAAAATATGAAAAACACACACACACTTTATTAAAAATGTATTAAAATGTAATTATAAAAAAAAAAAAAATTAAATACATTTTTTTTTTAGTACCCAACAAATTTTGAGAAAAACACAAAAAAAGGCAAATTCCACACAAAGGTAAAAACGGCAGAAAAAAACGCAAGAAAAAATGCCAAAACGCAGGGAAATACAGTGGCAGTTTTTCTGGCGTTTTTAAGCCTAAAAAAAATGCAATGCAAAAACCTTAGTGGAATCCTAGCCTAACGGAAACTTTTATTCTTCCTTTTGTATACCTTTCTATACCTAGCCTGTGTAAATTCAGACTTGGGTATCTATGTGCTGGGCAAATGGATATCTTTATTTGATAGCGAAATGGGAGATAGTCAGCTACACCTTTCCTTGCGCCCGGCAATCTCCTCAGAGATATGAAGAAAAGAAAGCAGGAGCCAGCGCACAGTCTTCAGATTTATTCAAGAGGTATACAAAGGTAACAGGAAAGTACACATACCGGCACTCCGGATAGGATGTGACGCGTTTCGGGTCACGTGACCCTTTGTCAAACAGACAAAGTTTGACAAAGGGTCACGTGACCCGAAACGCGTCACATCCTATCCGGAGTGCCGGTATGTGTACTTTCCTGTTACCTTTGTATACCTCTTGAATAAATCTGAAGACTGTGCGCTGGCTCCTGCTTTCTTTTCTTCATATCTTTATTTGATATTGAACCAATGTGTCCCACTGCTGACTATTTACATAGTAGACAATTTTTCCTTGAAAGAGCTACTTAGACATCCAAGTCATTGAATGTCTAACTAAAAGAAAGACAAATGGTCAATCAACAGGAGCTAGCCTGCTTTATGGACGTTTCCAATTAGCAACACGATATCTGTTCAATGATTTATCTTAAATGGGTACTCCGGTGGAAAACAATATTTTTTTTAAAAAATTTTTTATCAACTGGTGCCAGAAAGTTAAACAGATTTGTAAATTACTTCTATTTAAAAATCTTAATCTTTCCAGTACTTATTAGCTGCTGTATACTACAGAGGAAGTTCTTTTCTTTTTTAATTTCTTTTCAGTCTGATCACAGTGCTCTCTGCTGACACCTCTGTCCATGTCAGGAACTGTGCACAGCAGGAGCAAATCCCCATGGCAAACCTCTTCCTCTCTGGACAGTTCCTGACATAAACAGAGGTGTCAGCAGAGAGCACTGTGGTCAGACTGGAGAGAACTACACAACTTCCTTTGTAACATACAGCAGCTGTACTGCTGTACTGGAAAGATTAAGATTTTTAAATAGAAGTAATTTACAAATCAGTTTAATGTTCTGGCACCAGGTGATTTACAAAAAAAAAAAATAATAATTGTCTTCCACCAGAGTACCCCTTTAAAGAGAACCTGACAGCTCTTTCACCCGCACTAAACCCAATATACTGGGCTATAGTGCGGGTGAAGAGTTGTACCCCTGTACCTTTGCTGCCCAGTCAGGCAGCCTCCCCACAGTGTCCCATAGGCCCCCTGCATCTGTTCCCCTTGCATATTCATTTGTAGATATGTTATCCAGTGTATTATACTTGTAATGTGTTATAGCTTTAAGAACAAGTGACATGTGATTAACCAGTTGTCATGTGATTGTTACCCAGTGAGGTACCAGTGACCAAATGGTGACCTATGGGACCCCACCAGAGTCTCCCCTATATAAGGGAGGAGTCTTTTCAGTCTCTTGGCTATTAGAGTCTGTGCTGAGTTGCAGCAAGGTCAAGTCCTAGGTGTGTTTGAAGTCCAGAGGAGGCCTAAAGTCAGTTCAGCAGCCACAGATTCCCAAGTCCATTGCCCCACAGGTCCAGTCAAAGCCTGATAAGCTACAGAAGGGGTGAAGTCTGTCATAGTCAAGTCAGTACTAGTCATCCTGTCTCAAGTCAGCGTGGTCTGCATGCAAATCATCCAAGTCCACTGTAAGTCCCAGCAAGCCCCAAGGTCTCTGAATTCACTGGTCACCTCCGTGGGCCTAGCCAAGCTGTATAGACTGCTGCATCTGCCTGACTCAGTAAAGCTACCTGAAAGACTCACGGCAGTAGACTGTAGCACTCAGGGTAGTAGTGGATGCATTGGACCTGTGTGGTAGATGACGTGGGCAGTGCCAGGGAGTGGAGTCTAAGGTGCCACTGGTTTTCACCAGAGCCCGCTGCAAAGCGGGATGGATTAGCTGCGGCAGACAGCACCCAGGTCGCTACCCAAGGCACGACTTGACCACACAGGCGGCTGAGGAGATTCAAGGCACAGAAGGGATACGGCAACTCGTGGTCTGGATAGCAGAAGGTCAGGGCAGGCGGCACAGGTGCAAAGTCAGGAACGTAGCAGGAGGTCAATAAGCAGGCTGCACAGGAGCAAGGTCAGGTCCCGAACATTGGGGTCAGGAACACAGCAAGGCAAGATTACAAGCTGTCACGCCGAGCGCTTCGGGTTCCGCTGCTTCCCCGGAGCGCTCGCGGCGTGCCCGTGCATGCAGTGCTCCGGTCGGCACCGCTGACCGCGAGCGCTGCTTCCATGTCTCCGGTGGGGACGCGATCCGAGGTACGGGACGTGCCCGCTCTCGGATCGCGCCCCGTGTCTCTAACCTGCCCCGTCCTCCTGTTCAGTCCAGGCACACGCGGCCGCCCTCTCTAGGGCGCGCGCACACCGGGTCTCTCAGATTTAAAGGGCCAGTGCACCATTAATTGGTGCCTGGCCCAATTAGTCCCACGCACTCCCTACACTTTATAAACCCACTTCCCCTTCCTGCCCTTGCCGGATCTTGTTGCCTAGTGCCCTGTGAAAGCGTTTCTGTGTGTTCCATTGCCAGTGTACCCAGACCCTTGCCGTTGCCCCTGACTACGAACCGTTGCTGCCTGCCCAGACCTTCTGCTATGTCCGACCTTGCTCTTGCCTTGTCCTTGTGTACCGCGCCTGTCTCAGCTGTCAGTGAGGTTGAGTCGCTATCTGGTGGAACGACCTGGGGGTTACCTGCCGCTGCAAGTCCATCCCGCTTTGCGGCGGGCTCTGGTGAAAACCAGTAACCCCTTAGATTCCGTTCCCCTGGTACGGCCCATGCCATCACCTCACTGACACAGAGGATCCACCACCCGTGTCCTCCCTGCATACCAGTCCAGATCCTGACACAAGCCCTTTCTCTAGGGCACTAAGGCAAACAAAGATCCGGCAGAGGTTAGTGGGAGTTGCTGATATTTATAGGATAGGTGCAGGTGTAGATGATAATTATGGGCCAGTGTGGCCCTTTAAGTCTTAGAGCTCCGGTGCCCGCACGCCCTAGGAGGACCGGAGGAACAACAGAGAGCAGAGGTGAGTGACGGGCTGGGATTCGCATACGGGCACGTCCCGCAATGCGAATCCCGGCCCCGCCAGCTGAGGAGGAGAGAGAAGGAAAGCACTCACGGCCAGCGTATCTGGCCGGAGCGCTGAATGTTACACTACCATTGTTCTGTAACTTGGCATCGGAGTGAATATTGCCCCCGTGCCTAGCTCAGGATCCAGTGCTATTGAGGATAAACCACGGGTGGTATTGAGGATAAACCATTCCCTGGCATCACGAACACAAGGGGTTAATCCCATCTGCCCCTAGGGTAATACCATCTGCCCTGCATCACACCCTCTACCACATGTGGCAATGCAACAACTGGAGGCACCCTGGTTGGGAAGCACTGGCATAGATGCATTAGAGAATACATACATCAGAGTCCTGATTTAGTTGAATAGTACCAGCGTCAATTCCAGGATGCAGAACTGGCCTCTGTTCACACTTGTTATGATAAATCTGTTTTCTGTTGAAGTTCTAGTTTAATTCACAACGGAAGTAAAATGAAAAGCAAAAAAAAAGTAACACAACAGGATAGGGACACCTCTTTCGATGGTCATGGTGGGAAGGCTCAGTTTTATGGTTTCACAGCCTTGACAAGGGATCATGGGTTCCCACAGTACCCCTTTAACTACAAAAAGCACTTTTTTTTTTTTATATCTGTATTACTGCTACCACAGCACCTTAAAAGGTGGACTGTAAGTAGTCTCTAAACATCTAAGGCTCTTTTGTTCAGCCACAAGGCAGGGGGATATAGATACTCGCAATCCTAACAGGCAATACTCCTCTGAAGGGGTACAGACTGCTTCATCAGTTGGCTCTCAGCAGAGTACTTCTGTTACTTTTAGTGCCTTAACTTTCTACAGTGCCCAACTGTAGAGTGTAGACTGACCATGGTAGTTTATTTAACCATTCTCACTTGAACAGGGTCAGCCAGAAGCACTGCTGGTCCTGGATTACAACAAGGCTCTTATATTCTTGCTAGCTAGTAGTACCTCTGTGCTTTTAGAAACCGCTGCCTGGGTTCCCTCCTATATCAGAACAGTCAGTAGAATATACAGGATCCAAGAATTTCAAATACATCATCTTTGAAAACAAAAAAAGTTTAACGTTGGAGGCCTCTAAATAGGAGGCCAGGGCTAACCCCCTGTTACCCGATGCTCTTCTTTCCTCTCCAAAGTGATGCATTGAAGTCCTTGGGTCCTGTATAGACATGAGTGAATAACATTTTTTTTTTGTAGTAATGTATTTTTATAATGTGTTTAATAAAGTGTGTGTGTGTGTGTTCACTTTTTTTTCTCTATTTTTTTTAATTTTTTAGGTAGTACTATTACTCCCAGCATGGAACAGACTGTTCCATGATGGGAGTAGTAGTACCTGTGGTAATAGACAGATAACACTGGGTGTCACTCCTGACAAAAAAAAATATGATTTAGAACGAAAACTAGAAACAAAATTATGAAATGCACTCCTGATTTATTTTTAATATTGAATTTTCTGATCCCTGTCTGCTCCCGAAAATTGAAAGACAAAAAAAAAGTTCATGTTAATTTTTAAACAGGTATCAATTTATGTGGATGGGCAGGGACCTAAAAATGTAGCCAACAATAAATAAAATTTAGAAAGGGGCCATTTAAATGTAAAAATAGTATATTTTTTTATAATTAATTTTTAATTTTTTTATTTTAATATTGTGTTTAATAAAGTGTGTGTATGTGTGTTTCACTTTATTTTTCTCTATTTTTTTAAAAAATTTTTTAGGTAGTACTACTACTCCCAGCGTGAAACAGACATAGTACCTGTACTAATAGACAGATCGCCCCGGGTGTCACTCCTGACACCCCATTCGATTGTCCTTTCTATTGCAGAGATGGAACGGCTTTCTCCTGCGCTCGTATCTCTGCACTATACTCCGGCCGGCCGGCCAGTGATGTGAATAGAATTCACATCACTTATTCATATTTCCCGCAGAGAGCTGTGATCGGCCAGATGGCTGGAACCAATCACAGCTCTATGCGGGAAATATGAATAATAGGTGTATATATGGCATATAATCATACTACAGTGGGACCAGAGGAGAACGGCCGACCACCCGCATCTATACATTATACAGGACAATTGCATCAGGTGTCAGAAGTGACACCCGCTGCGATCCGTCTCTTAATGCAGGTACTACAGCTCCCAGCATGGAGCAGACAACCGCTGCGATCGTCCTATCTATTGCAGAGATGCGAGCATAGGAAAAAAACTGCTTGCATCTATACATTAGGCAGGACGATCGCAGGGGTGTTGCTAATTAATTTAATTGTTACTTTGAATCGAGTCAAAGTTCAGATTTGGTCCGAATCTAATTTTTCATGAAATTCGATTCGCTCATCTCTAGTCCTGTGCATCATCAAAATATAGGAACTGTCTCCATGTATGATAAGTACTGCAGGAGCATGGCCTTGAAGGTGGACAGTAGGGGTTATCACACCTGTAGATTATTTTTTTAAATCCTCTTTTTTTTAGAAGAAGGTAATCTAGGGAAGAGAAGAAGAAGAAAGTATAAAAGAAATGCAGCTCCAAATGTCTGATCAGTCGAAATCAAAAATATCTCTGATACCTGACCTTTAAAACATAACCTTTATTAATAATGCAATCAGATCCACACTAACATATGAGAAGATGTGGAAATCAAAAGTCCACATTATGATAATACAGGAACGAAATATCATGGTGAGAAAGTAAAAACCGTACTTAAATAGTCTTACAAAGTTTGTAAAAAAAAAAAATTCTTGCTAAATGAAAGGATAGGACAAAACTAGTCCATAATGAATCCTCTTTGTGTTCTATCTCTTCTAGACCAGGTACACATAGGGCAGTCTGTTGTAATTTATGATGCAAGTTTTGATGTGATTTCATAGGCAATGTAAGCTGTGAATCCTAAAGGCATAACAAATATTTAGGAAAGACGGATATTACCCATTTTTGTATCTACTTAGTTTTTGGCTAAACCATGCATCAAGAACTGCCCTTTATGAGCCTGGCTTTAAAGGGGTATTCCAGCAAAATACATTTTCTATATGTTGTTGGGCATGATGTAAAAATAACCACCTACCCCTGTCCCTTGTAGATTGTCGCTATTTGTCTCGTCTCCCTGCTTCCAGGACGAGAGTGCAGGTCCTGCCTCCTTAGCCAATCACTGGCCAAAGCCCGACACCACTGTGAGCAGTAATTGGTTGAGCAGACAGGTCCTGCTCTTACTACTCCTCCGCTTAGAAGTATGGAAAAAAAGTGAGCAGTGGGGGACTAGTAATTAATTGAAGGGGAGCTTTGGGGGACCACGGTAGGAAAACATTGCTTATTTGTCATTTATACATCATGCCCAAAAAAAAAATTATATTGATGGAATACCCATTAAAAGGAGATTTGCCACCAACAAGATTCATCCACTGGCTAGATGGTGAATGTCTGATTTCTTGGTACCCCACCCCTGGGACCCCAAACAATTACAAGATTATGCATCTGGGCATTTCTATTCTGCTCTGTAGGTCTGACAAAGATACCATATTCAAGTGCTGTACTAGGCTATCTTCATCAGTTTCATAGGGAGCATGCATGTCTGACAATCACTGTTTAAATGGGGGAATTGGGAACCTGTTTTTGTTATCAGTGTGGCCCTTAGAAACTCATCACCTATCCCAATGGTCTCCAAACTGTGGCCCTTTCAATACTACAAATCCCAGCATGCCCAGACAGCTGTTGTTGGAGGGAAAATCCCTCCTTTTCAATGTTTTTTGTTGATTAATTTCTTGTAGTATTTTTAGAATGTTCAGTTCTTGTATACAGTATCAGTTTTTGTATCAGTTCTGATACAGATCTTGAGAACTCTTACAGAGCCATGTAGTTAAATGATGAAAAGGCCAAAGCCCAGACTTATCTGTTTCTGGTCTTCTGCTACTCCTGTCTCCTGCCTGCTTTCAAGACAAAAGCACAGAGCAGGACCTTCCCGCTCAGCCAATCACTGGTGGAGATGGGACACCACTGCGGTCAGTGATTGGCTGAGGGGGTGGCTTCTGTTCCAAGCTCACATTCTGGAAAAAGGCAGAAAATAAGAGTAGCACATGACCATTACAGACAAAACAAGAGCTGAACCTGCAGGGGGCATAGATAAGTATACAGTTTTTTTTTTCTTTCTATGGCCCCAGTAGTCTATATTTTTTGAATGTCTCAATACCACTTTAAAAGTTACGATATACTATTTTATTGTGCGGTTCACTGTATGAACAGTATGCAGTGAGCTCCCCCTAGAGGTAACTGCAGGCAGCTTTTAACTTTATGTCTGGGATGTAAAGCTTTGTATCTTAAAAACAAACAAAGCTCCATCTGATCTAAAGATGTGTTATCATGAAAATGCCTTTAGATAGAGTCTGATTAAGAAAGAAAAATAGCTACTACTTAAGAGGACCTAGGAAACCTCACAACAGACGGATGTTAGACAATTCCATTTATATGGATTTTGCTGCTGTCTTGTAATAGTTTAAGTCAAGCTCAGGCAATAAATAAAGGTTACAGTGACCCCTCGACCTACGATGGCCCCGACATACGATAATTTCAACATGCGATGGCCTCTCAGAGGCCATCGCATGTTGAAGGTAGCATCAACATACGATGCTTTTGTATGTCGGGGCCATCGCATAAATGGCTACCCGGCAGCGCTGACTGCTTTAGCTGCCACCGGATAGCCGTTTACGGTGCCCCGTGTGGTCCGCTGACGATCACTTACCTGTCCTCGGGGCTCCGGCGCGTCCTCTTCGGGATCCTCTGCATCGTCGGCGCTCTCCATCGTCGTCATCACGTCGCTGCGCACGCCGTCCCGTCATCCAATAGGAGCGACGTGTGTAGCGACGTGATGGCGGTGACGGAGAGCGAGGATGCCGGGGAAGAAGAGGCCTTGCCGGAGCGTCGGGGACACCACGGGGACGCGGCGACAGCGATGGATGGCGACATCCCGGGCAGCGGTGACGTGCGGTGACGGTCCGGAGCGGCAGGGACACGTGAGTGCAACTTCCTCTAACAGTGGTCTACAACCTGCGGACCTCCAGATGTTGCAAAACTACAACACCTAGCATGCCCGGACAGCCAACGGCTGTCCGGGCATGCTGGGTGTTGTAGTTTTGCAACATCTGGAGGTCCGCAGGTTGTAGACCACTGTCCTATACTTTACATTGCACGGATCCCTCAACATGCGATGGTTTCAACAAACGATGGTCCGTTTGGAACGGATTACCATCGTATGTTGAGGGACCACTGTATTTTCTTCTCTGACCTGAATACATGTAGACTTTCTGGACATAGAAGGTTTTCTTCTTTATATATTTCAGTGTTTGTTACAATGCTGTAAGATGTAAAGATGTTAAATGTTTCAATTCAAAATAATACTCAATGTAATAGATTCGTTTTTATAATTCTATGTCTTTCAGTATGAAAAAGTCTATCAAGACCTGAAGAACACTTCTAAAAATGGAGAACAATTTTGCAAAACACTTTTGTCCGTTCTACAGCAGAGGTTAGTAAGAACTATCTATGCTATATCTGCAATTTTGCCTGGAGTGCCCTTTATAGATTTCTCATTCTTCCAAGAAAGAGCCTTGACCGGCTTAACTTGTCACAGAGATGCACAAGGATGCAGTCTATCACAAGCCCTTTTCTGAAATGAGAAAGGCCCCCACATACCTTCTCCTCTGGGCCAGTAAGCACCTGCAAAGCTCGAGGATATAAAGGGGTACTCTGCCCCTAGACATCTTATCTCCAAAGGATAGGGGATAAGATGTTTGCATGCAAAAGAGGTTCTGCAGCACTCCAAGATCAATTCAAAGTGGTGTACTATCCCATGTACAAGACACAACGTTTCAATGGCCTCTCACCGTCTTTTTCAAGCATGTCAAATAAGATGTCTGATCGCGGGGGGGGGGGGCGCTGCTGGGGACCCCCAAGGTCTCTCCTGCATTACCCTCGTTCACCAGCTGCAGGAAACGAAGAACGTTCTGTGGCTGATGATGGGCAATACATGGGCCGGAGTATTGTTAAGTCACGGCCCGCCCCCTCCTATAGGCTTGCATTGAGGGGGCGGGGCAGTGATGTCATGATACTCCGGCCCCTGTATCATGAGTCATCACGCATGTAGCAAACTTAGGGGGGCTGCAGGAGAGATTGCGGGGGTCCCCAGCAGCGGGACCCCCCGTGATCAGACACCTTATCCCCTATCCTTTGGATAGGGGATAAGATGTCTAGGGCGGAGTACCCCTTTAAGGAGAAACATTATCGTTTTAGTCCCATGGAGAAAGCAGGGATGGAGACTAAAATGTCCTGTGGTTTAGGATGTCATTATACTCTAAACAACATAGAAGAACATGCTGTAGTTAAACATAGATCTTTGGCCCGAACATTAGGTTGACACCCAGGTGGAAGCATAGAGGCTTCACCTGGGGGGGGGGGGGGGGGAGGAGAAGTTGCCCATAACAACCAATCAGACTGCTTCTTTCATTTTGCAGAGGCCTTTTTAAAAATGAAAGACGCAAGATGATTGGTTGCCATGGGCAACTTCTCCTCTGGACAGATTTTGATTAATCTCCCCCCTTTCTCTCTTGTATGGAAATTTGTTGTAATTTGTGAGCCCTACCCATGGTCACTAATGCTATGTGGACTACTAACTTTACACATAGAACTTAAATGGGCACTGTCAGATACAAAAAGTTTTGATATGTTGTAAAGCCTGTATAACCAATAGGTTTTGCAATTGCTTTCATTAGAACATTTTCAGTATTTCATACTGAAAAATCCAGTCAAACAACTGCCCCCCCCCCCCCGCCTGCTTGGACACATACTAGCCCTACTGTGTCCATGCATCATCACCTATGTCATGGACACACTTCCTTGATTGACAGCTGTGAGCACAGGGCTCACAGCTGGAGGAAAAATCCTCCCACTGTCATCTTGTGTCCCGCTACTGTCAGTGAGGACAATCTGGGAGTTGTAGTTTTGCTAATGCTAGGGGAGATGTGAGCAGACAGCATACTGAGGGAGGGGGCGGAGACCTGCACAGTGAGGCCGCGCCCCCTCCCTTTGAGAAGAATTCAGACTAGTTAGCTAAATTAAAAGTGTAATAAAAAAATCATAATAAAGGTGCTAGACACATAAAAATTAGATGTACAGGCTCAGGATTAGGAACTGAGTGATATATAAAAAATAATAATTTGGTTGGATCTGACGGATACGCTTTAAGGGCATGTTCACACAGGACTGAAAAGCTGCAGATTCAATGCAGACTTTCCAAATTAAATGCATTTTTCAATCTCATTTAGTTCCTGTGGATAGGGAATAACAAGCAGATTGGTGGGGGTCGACAATTGGGACTGATCACGAAAATGTAAACAATATGGTACCAGGAAAAAGAAGTGTCAACCGCGCCCACACGTCCACCAAACATTTATGAGTTTAGTGCTCGGAAATGTTTGGCAGACTCATAGACAATGAATAGAGCTGTGGCCGCGCAGGCCTGGTCGGCGCCAACTGTTCCAAGTACGATTATGTCCCCAATCTTGGTACTGCTATTTTAAAGTATTGTCCACCTTGGACGATCCCATTTTATTAGAAGGTCTTCCCGATGTTACAGTGTCCTGAGCTTGGACCCCCTGCAAATTGTTTTGGGAACCTAGCATCAATTGGTAAATTCTGAAGCCAAATACATATTTGTAGCCATTCTCTGCTCTGAACTATGAAGTAACTTTGTTTTGTGTTTATAGCCATAATTTAAATAAAATACATTTATGATGTCTGTAAAGAGAAATGAAATATCAGCACTCACCAGTGTGGCGGCAGAGTCTTCTTTATTGAGACATACCGGCCGGACGAAGCACACCAAGTGTGCGAAACTAGAGCTCGGTCACCACCACTTGTCCCCCCACCACCCCTCTCTTCTGTACCCCGCATGTGAGTATGTCTCAATAAAGAAGACCCTGCAGCCACACTGGTGAGTGCCGATATTTCATTTCTCTTTACGGACATCATGAACTTTGCTTGCAGTATCTGAGCACCACCTGAGGCATTACAGCTACACCAACTCCTACCTGCCATCCCACATCCAGTACACTCACGCAGTGCCGCACTACCTTCTATGTGAAAAATACATTTATGCCTTGTGCCTTCCATTTATAACAACAAAGTGATGGATCCTTCTTATGATAAATAGTAGTGGCATACCATCAGCCTCATTGAGTTGGGCATCTGTCTGTCATTTTTACGGTCAGAATATTGAAGCATGCTGCACTGTTCTGGTCATCAAATGCGATGAAACCATCATTGGGGACCGGGGTCTCTGATGGATATGTAAGCAGAGAATAAGAGGTACTGGATGCAAACAACAACGGAAATATTGCAAAGATACACTGGATTTTTCTTTTGTTGACTCTATAGCCAATATTATCTCAGGGTGGAGTCCCACACTAATGTCAAACAATATATATATATAAAATGAACAAATATGCAGTAAATAAGGTGTGGTGGGAAAAATGCCCTGGAAGGAGAAGAAAAGCGGCATAGGGATGTTATGTACCTGGCAAGGCTACTGTGAAGATGTCCACATACAGTGTAATCTGACCACTCTTGGCAGATAATATTTCAGTTGTGTTAATGTAAAGTTAAGGCCAATTTTCATTACATAAGTGTAATACAGGCCACAAGTGCTGGCCAAACTGACATCATTAGGGAAGGGTCACACATAAGACTTAATTATTTAATACAGATTTATTAAAAGCTTGCCTACTCACTGCAGAAAAAAAATAGGCGTGGAAATTGCAGCAAAAGAATTCCAAATAATTTGGATGTTTTTAAAGCCTAATTTGCATAAGAAATTAAGCCTTAGAAATAAGCTACAATTATAGTTGTTAGCTGGTGTAAATTGTAGTAAATTTGGTGTACACAGAGGCCGCACCATCTTTGTGCAAGGCCCCGTCCACTAAAAACATCAAAAAGTCACAATTTGTTTAGCCTAAAACAGCAGTTTGGACAAAAATTTTAGACTATTTGCAGCTCTGTCCCAGACTCAAACATTAATTCACCCAAACTTTAAGAATCTGACTCTAATCATTAAACATAAAATCTAGCTCCATTTCATCCCATGTACTGAATATTCTGAATTTAATCGGATTGGTTATGTCACATTGCATATGATCATTATTTATTCTTTTTTATTTAGTATATTTGTTTGATACTGTTCTCTTTCCTTCACCTTGAAATACCTCAATGTAATATTACAGGGCTGACCTTGAGCTGACCTACGCCAAGGGACTTGAGAAGGTTTCCAATAAGCTGACGAAAGCTCTGGATGGCATGAAAAAGAAGTAAGTAAACATTTGCGTATAATACATTCAGTATTGATAAGTAACACAATGTAAAACAATGTGCTCTATCACATTATAACCTGAATGCTGATCTGAGAACCCACCATGCAGCAAACCCAAAAAAATGAAATGTTCTTTGACACAATTTTTTAAATAAAAAATGGCCTTATTATCAATTGTCAGCCACATACATACGATATACTGCAACACAGCACAGGCTAGGGAGCATCACACAATAAATGAACACGCTTACCATACATACACTAAAATTCCTGTATTCATACCACATGCTACACTTACATTCCTGCATGCATTATGAAACATAGTCAAACATTAAAGCATTGCAGACAGTTATAAGAGATGGGAGTTGGGAAAGAAGGGGGGTAGGGAGGTGTGATCACAGGATTGTAGATTTATTGGGAGACAAAACATATGAGGGGGGGGGAAGAGAAAGTATTGGGGTATCAATCCTCTTCTTCTTTCCTACATAAGTCCTGGACAGACTTCCTCTCTGCATAGATAATCAGGCGTGTCCTGGCAAACCACAAAGTATCTTTGACAATATTGCATATTAAGGTACTACAGAACCCAAAGTGTGCATAAGGCAATTATATTCCTGAGGATGCCGATATTCCTTGTTAAGTACCCTTACCCTACGGGCTGAACGGCACCTCCAAGGAATGATGTCTCCCCTTTTTACAAAGCTTATGAAAGAAAGAAAAAAAAAGCTTAAGGATGCGGCACATAGTATGCCCTTCTCCGAAAGGGCCAAAAGGCACCTGTAAGGTTCAATGTCCCATTTCGCCAAAGCTACTAGGGAACAGCAAGTGCTTATGGCATTCACCTTGGCGTTAGCCCGGGTGTCAGCCTAAGGAGTCGAATACAGTTGGCATCCCTGCCGAAGCAGGGGCGCCCTGGTATGCAGTGAGGTACAGAACCTAATGGGCACACACCTTCCCTAGACCAACAGGAGGGACACCCAGAAAGGCACCGCACCCTGACCAATCCTGGTGAACATACAAACATGAAACGTGGCACAGTGAAAAAAAAACACACAAATAAATAAGTGGATGTAGCAGTGCAAGTGCTGTCTAGACATCTGTCCGGATCTATAAAAATTCCCTGAACCTAGCCAGATAGCCGGGATTGGAAGGTTGCTGAAAAGGTGTGAGGTAGTAATGCCTGTGTCAACACTCAGTGAGCCGGAAACTCTGACCCTTAGATGTGGCACCTAAGGGTCATCAGGGCATTAAGCTCATCAGGGCATTGAGCTGGCTTTGGGACCCATCCCTCCATGTAGAGCCTTCTCAGCAGTCGACTGAAACCACTAATAAGAAGAGAAACTACACCTGATCTTAGCCAAAGGCCCAAGAATCTGATGGTTTATTGAAAGAGCTTGGGTGACCATTCAGTCATCATTACAAGTCATACAATAAAAATAAATTACAATCATATATTTGATTGTATACAGCACGTTACCTAAGCTATACACTGTACCGTCAATTATTATTGAAAAAATAAGCTCTAAAAACAACACATTACAATCTGTGATCGGGGAGGGGTGTGAGATCTATGGGGGTAGGGAGGGGCGGATCACAGGGCCAAACTACTCAGCAAACATATGGGGCTTATGGAGAACTAAGCATTACATGGACAACCCCCTTTTTATGCAATCTTAAAGGGGTACTCAGGTAGAAAACTTTTTTTTAATCAACTGGTGCCAGAAAGTTAAACAAATTTGTGAATTTCTTCTATTAAAAAATCTTAATCCTTCCAGTACTTATTAGCTGCTGAATACTAAAGGGGAAATTCTTTTCTTTTTGGAGCACAGTGCTCTCTGCTGACATCTCTGTCCATTTTTTAGAACTGTCCAGAGAAGCATATGTTTTCTATGGGGAATTTATCCTACTCTGGACAGTTCTTAAAATGGACAGAAATGTCGGCAGAGAGCACTGTGGTCATGATGTCAGCAGAGAGCTCTGTGTTCCAAAAAGAAAATAATTTCCTCTGTAGCTTGCTCCATAAAGCTTGCTCCCTAAGCTAAGGCTATATGTGGCAAGCGGAAAGCGTTCTCTTATATTTGTGCAAATGTGTCAAGTTCATGATGCCCTCTTTGGATCCTCCCCCTGTCCCTGGGATTGGGTGGACTTAGACAGAACTAAACACTTATAGGCTAAGGGGTAGACATGTGACAGATTACCAATGCTCTCACAGTGAAAATATACTTTTGGGTACAAAATGTTAACCCCTTACACCCCTTAAACCATTGCATGCATGTAATATGTTGAAATACAGATAATGCATTTGTAATGTGATAATCCTTAGAGAGATAGGCCTCAGCCTTACAGAGACAGGCTTTAGACAAAGCAGCCACCTTTGCAACTATAGCAACCCAAACCCTGGGACACCACAAATATACCTTATCATATTAAAGGGGTACTTTGCTAGAAAACATTTTTTTTAATCAACTTGTGCCAGAAAGTTAAACAGATTTGTAAATTACTTCTATCTTAACCCTTCCAGTACATACAGTGGGTATCAAAAGTTTGGGCACCCCAGGTAAAAATTTGTATTAATGTGCATAAAGAAGCCAAGGAAAGATGGAAAAATCTCCAAAAGGCATCAAATTACAGATTAGACATTCTTATAATATGTCAACAAAAGTTAGATTTTATTTCCATCATTTACACTTTCAAAATAACAGAAAACAAAAAAATGGCATCTGCAAAAGTCTGGGCACCCTGCAGAGTTAATATCTTGTACTGCCCCGTTTGGCAAGTATCACAGCTTATAAATGCTTTTTGTAGCCAGCCAAGAGTCTTTCAATTCTTGTTTGAGGTATCTTTGCCCATTCTTCCTTGCAAAAGTCTTCCAGTTCTTTGAGATTTCTGGGCTGTCTGTCACGCACTGTGGATTTCGAGGTGTGTTTAGGATCATTATCCATTTGTAGAAGCCATCCTCTCTTTAACTTCAGCTTTTTCACAGATGGGATCAAGTTAGCATCCAAAATTTGCTGAAATGTTATTGAATCCATTTTTCCTTCTACTCGTGAGATGTTCCCTGTGCCACTGGCTGCAATACAACCCCAAAGCATGATTGATCCACCCCCATGCTAAACAGTTGGTCAGAGGTTCTTTTCATTAAATTCTGTTCCCCTTCTTCTCCAAACGTACCTTTGCTCATTCCGGCCAAAAAGTTACATTATAACCTCATCGGTCCACAGAACTTGTTTCCAAAATGCATTAGGCTTGTCTATATGTTCATTTGCAAAGGCTGATTTTTGTGGTGAGGACGTAGAAGAGGTTTTCCTCTGATGACTCTTCCATGAAGACCATTTTTGTACAAGTATCTCTTTATAGTGGAATAGTGTACCGCTACTCCAGTGTCTGTCAGATCTTTCTGGAGGGATTGTGCAGTGAAACTTGGGTTTTGAATAGTTTTTCTCACAATCCTGCAAGCTGTTCTGTCTGATATTTTTCTTGGTCTTCCAGATCTTGCTTTAACTTCCACTGTTCCTGATGACTGCCATTTTTTTATTACATTCCGAACAGAGGATATTGACATCTGAAAACGTTTTGCTACCTTCTTATAGCCTTCTCCAGCTTTGTGAGCGTCAACTATTTTCAGATTTCTAGACAACTGCTTAGAAGAACCCATGGTGCTGATTGTTGGGGCAAGGTCAGATGAGTCTGGGCATTTAAAACCTTTGAGATTGACATCACCTGGTCTTCCCAGATGATGATTGAGAACAATCCATGACACTGGCAGGTCTCCGCTTTGCAAAGGGGGCAGTGCATGCTATAAATTCTGCAGGGTGTCCAAACTTTTGCAGACACCATTTTTTAGTTTTCTGTTATTTTGAAAGTGTAAATGATGGAAATAAAATCTAACTTTTGTTGACATATTATAAGAATGTCTAATCTGTAATGTGATGCCTTTTGGAGATTTTTCCAATTTTCCTTGGCTTCTTTATGCACATTAATATAAATTTTTACCTGGGGTGCACAAACTTTTGATCCCCAGTGTATCAGCTGCTGTACTTCCTTTCTATCTGACCACAGTGCTCTCTGCTGACACCTCTGTCCATGTCAGCAACTGTCCAGAAAAGGAGCTAATCCCCATAGCAAACCTATCCTGCTCTGGACAGTTGCTGACATGGACAGAGGTGTCAGCAGAGAGCACAAAAAATAAATTCAAAAAGAAAAGAACTTTCTGTGGAGCATATAGCGCCTGATAAGAACTGGATGGATTAAGATATTTTAATAGAAGTAATTTACAAATCTGTTTGACTTTCTGGCACCAGTTGGTAAAAAAAATAATATTTTTTTCAGTGGAGTACCCCTTTAATAGCACTCTGTAGTTATTAACTCTGCTATAGGCTAGCCCAGTGTTTCCCAACGATGGAGCCTCCAGCTGTTGCAAAACTAAAGCTCCCAGCATGCCCGGACAGCCTTTGGCTGTCCGGGCATGCTGGGAGTTGTAGTTTTGCAACAGCTGGATGCACGCCAGTTTGGAAAAACTGGGCTCGACACTTCTAGATACTTATTAAAAGAAGAAATTGTGTCTCAGGGTCATGAATATTGAATCAAATGTAGTTTATTGATGTTAAAAATAATATTCAGTGTTGTGTCCTGTGACTCACAGGGCCCTTGTGGGTTAGCAGGGACACAGTATGACAATGTATATGATAAAATATATAAAATGGCAAACAAAATGTTATAATAGTATACTGGATAGATAATAAAACAATAAAATGTGGCCACACTCTATAATAAATCTGACCTGGATATGGTACTGTACAGTATATGACATTGTGCTTATACTCTATTTGAGTGATCACTCTTTATATACAGCTCAGTTTGATATGCTGATATTGTCCAGGTATGTATAGTGACAAGTCTGAAGCTCCCCACTCTGGGGGTATGAGATACAGAAGAGTCTCTGTCAAATGTTTTTTTCTTGTCTGCACTGCGATATTGTACATCGGTCATACAGGAAGGTAAATGGTACCTTAAGATGTGCATAAGTCCCACTCCACGTTCCGGCTCTCCTGGCATAGAGAGTGCTGCTGGAGACTCGGCCATCTCCTAGATTCGCAGCGCGAGTAGCGGTGGGCTCCGGTTAGGTGGACTGCAGCGCTTCCCCTGTGTGCAGCAGTTGCAGATCCCGGCAGCGTCCTCATGTTAGGATAGCGTGCGCTGTCATGGGTAGTATACTGAGCTGCTGAAGAAAGGACCTAAACGCGTCCAACCAAACAGTACAACTGTGACCACCACCAATTTATCATTGAAATACAGCACAAGTTTGGATTATATTTGCCGAACACACCGGCATCTCCCAACCTGTCAATCAACAGCATGCGTTATCCCAACACAAGGACGCCGACGGGATCTGCAACTGCTGCACACAGGAGAAGCGCTGCAGTCCACCTAACTGGAGCCCACCGCTACTCATGCTGCAAATCTAGGAGACGGCTGAGTCTCCAGCAGCGGTCTCTCTGCCAGGAGAGCCAGAACGTGGAGTGGGACTTATGCACATCTTAAGGTACCATTTACCTTCCTGTATGACCGATGTCCAATATCGCAGTGCAGACAAGAAAAAACATTTGACAGAGACTCTGCTGTATCTCATACCCCCGGAGCTCGGAGCTTCAGACTTGTCACTATACATACCTGGACAACATCAGCATATCAAACTGAGCTGTATATAAAGAGTGATCACTCAAATAGAGTATAAGCACAATGTCATACACTGTGCAGTACCATATCCAGGTCAGATTTATTATAGTGTGTGGCCACATTTTATTATTTTATTATCTTTCCAGTATACTATTATAAAATTTTTATAACTTTTTTATACTATTGCAACAATTTTTTGCCATTTTATATATTTTATCATATACATTGTCATACTGTGTCCCTGCTAACCCACAAGGGCCCTGTGAGTCACAGGACACAACGCTGAATATTGTTTTTAACATCAATAAACTACATTTGATTCAATAATCATGCTCCAATCAGCCCCAATTTCTTCTTTTAATTTGTTTATTGTTCGACACCGTGGGTATAGGTGTCATTTGGGTAGCTCGGGTCTACAGGTTGCTAGCTTGACAAGAGCCTCTCCAATATCCTATATTGTAACTTCTAGATACTTGCTTCAGGGTGGGCGCACACACAATATATTGATTTCTAAATGGATCTTTTGTTAATTAAATTGCTTCCAGTCTTTGCCCGGTGATGCACCAGTCCTTTAGCTAAATGACGTATCACTTTGGTCCTATTTATGGGAAGTGCACTATGAGTCAATGAAATAGATGAAGGTAATGAGAGCAAAGCATTAATATACAGTCACACCCAATATGATTCAGTGTTAAGGCGACTATAAATCCTTTACATACTTCGTCTTCAGTCGCCGGTAGCTGCCAAATAGCAGATGATAAGTCAGCAAAATCTCCAGCCAGTGCTTGTAGGATGATGGACGGCACACTTTGACCTCACAGTAAATTTATATTCCATTTATTTGTGTGGTTATTTATTCAACCTATGGTACTTATTTCATTATTTACTAAATTAAATAGCATAAAAATTAGTTGTTGTTTTTTTTGTATTCTTGTTGATTAAAGGACAATTAGACACCTTATGTATACCCTGTTAGTTTGTCCTTTATAACACTGCTACACCTGAGGTCCTACTTTCTCTGGACTGCAAACACTGGTGGATCACATGTAAAGGATGCATGGGGTTTTGGTCACATGACCTTCCCCTCAGACAAGCTTCTGCCTCTCCGGGCATGCTGGGAGTTGTAGTTTTGCAACAGCTGGAGACACACTGTTTGAAAAACACTACCTTATACTCTATCTGTATCGATATTGTCAGGATCGCTGGATTGCTACCGCTGCTTACAATCTTGTGTAACCCCACCTCGGAACTCAGAAAGCCAGAGCTTACCAAATCTAGGACCCAAAAGAAAGACGGTCCAACTCACCAGGAAACAGTCCAAAAACTTGATATTCTTTATTTATCACATACAAGAATAAAAAATAATACAGATCCTAAAAAAAAATCACTGACGGGCATGTCCTTAGCCAAAGCGCATACCTTTATTTACCACAAATGTCTGTTATAAAAAAAAACTCCTTAACCCCTATTTTTTGGATAAAATGTTAGACCACGGGGGTCCCCAGTGATCACCGGCGCGGCACCCCTGTCATTCAGTGCACGGAGCGAACTCCGCTTTGTGCCTGATGACTGGTGATGCAGGCTGCCACGCCCCCAACACTCATGTCTATGGGAGGAGGCATGACGGCTATGTACCAGCTGTTACGCCCCCTCCCATAGACATGAATGGAGGGGGTGTGACATGACGTCACAAACGTGGTAGCTGAAAGCTTCCGTGTTCCAGATTCCACCGCTGCTGGCCCTGAGATCGCGGGGGTCCTCAGTGGGGGGACCCCTGCAATTTAACATCTTATCTTTTGGATAGGGGATAAGATGTTTCAAACGGAGTACCCCTTTAACTGACTGAGCATTCACTGCTTGTAGTTTCCTGCAGGTCTTCTGGTCTTTGGTGGTGACCTTCTTTACACAAGCATTCATCCCTATGCAGGATAAAGAACAGAAACCTTTGCTATAGGATTATCAGGCATTTTACAGGTCAGGATGATGACGCCCTCGTTCCTCAGCTACAGATTAGATTTCAGATAAGATTAGTGAACCCCGGGGTCTAGAGTTCACAAGAGCCATTCTGTAACATACTTGTGTATTATAATAAAGTGAATACCTTAAATGTTCAGAACTCAGTATATTTTCTTACTTGCAAGCTTTTTTGGGTGAAATTGCATTGGTGTCTAAGACAAGTGGACATCTAGCCGGCAGAACTCTACCGGCTGAATGTTTTTAGTGTGAACATGCCCTTAAAATGCATGAATAGTAATTATTATTTTTTTTTATGCTTTTTTAATGTGGTTTTAAAAATGCACAAAAAATGCACTGTTATGCACCTGGTTCTGGTTTTAAAACTGCTTTAGAAAACATGAACAAAGCCTGAACATGTGAAAACACCCTTAGGGTCTATTCACAGGGCCGGAATTTCCACACCAGTTACGCTTTCGCTTTCTTGGGTGGTTTCTGGCTTGTGCAGATTTTGTGTGGAATTGGTGCGGAAATTCAAAAGTGTGGAAACCCATAGAAGTCTATAGGCTTTCATTTGAGGCTGAATTCTGCCATGTGAATAGACCCTAAGGCTAGGTTCACACTACTGAAATTCCACCTGTCTGCTTGCAAAAGTTTGGTAGAGTAATTTCCACCTCCAAAGCCTAGTTTCTGTTGCAGGCAGAATTTAGTTTTTTCCGCTAGTATTCCAGATGGATTTTCTGCCCCCAATTGAAAACAGAAAATTTGAAGCAGAAAACAGTGGGGGTGCACTTTTGGACCATTTGGTCACATGGGCCTATTTATACGAAGAATGTGGGCTACTTCAAGAACCAGTGGGCTGACCCAATTTAAAATTCCGACTAAACTCCGTACGGAAATTCCGCCTGCAATCTACTTCGGCCTCCATTCCATGTTGGGTAAAAATCTGCCTTCAAATGAGAGTCCCATTGAAGTTACTGGGATTCTGCGGTAAAAATCTGCCTGAAGAAAGAGCACCACCATTCTTCAGGCGGAAATTTGAAAGCACAAATTCCGCTCCAAAAATTCCATTGACTCGCATGTACATTTTAGTAAGCAGAATTTCTGTCTGCAATTTCAAAGCAGAATTGCAGTCTGAAATTCCGTAGTCTGAACCTGGCCTAAGTTTTCTCATATATAGTATTAGCATCCAGTGTAACCTTATTTCTGGGTATGATAAATGTATTGTCAGCTCTTGTGCAGCCGTGAAATGGTTTTGTGCATTACAATCTACACATGCCTATAAATTACATTTAATAATAACACGATTAATCAGCTTCTCCTTACAATGAGACGGCAGCAGCTGCACCACCAGTACCATTAGCACGTCAGGACATTGGCAGGCAGTGCTATAGAGGAACAGCAGACTATGCACAAGAGGACGACATGCTGCTACTTCCAGACTTTAGATCATTTCCCAAGTATTTTTCTAAAGAGATATTACCGGTGTCCATCATACATAATGCATGAAATCTGCACAGCGCACATTGTAGCATTTTATAATACCCATCATAAATGTACATTTGCCACTTCAGAACATAGAGCAGAATAAGGCACCGCTATGGTAGTTAATGTCATCACAATTGTTACATTTCAGTACTTACCAACTTCATGCAATTATCCCGCTTTATAATTCTCTTTAGTTTGTGTGGGTGTTCTTTAGATTTCTATAAAGTGAGTTTGCTATAAGAGCAAATGTGAGAAGGAAATTACTGGGTGTCCCACTGGGCACATGGACTAAAGGGAGGCAATGAATGTATTGGAGCTATATAAGAGGAAATATTACATGAACAACCATCGTATTACTGGATAAACCTTTGTTCTCTTTACAGTCCATAAAAATCCCTAAAATCACATTGTCTGATTTTTAAAGAATTTATTTGCAAATTATGGTGGAAAATAAGTATTTGGTCATTAACAAAAGTCCATCTCAATACTTTGTTATATACCCTTTGTTGGCAATGACAGAGGTCAAATGTCTGATTTTTAAAGAATTTATATGCAAATTTTGGTGGAAAATAAGTATTTGGTCAATAACAAAAGTCCATCTCAATACTTTGTTATATACCCTTTGTTGGCAATGACAGAGGTCAAAGTCTTCACAAGGTTTTCACACACTGTTGCTGGTATTTTGGCCCATTCCTCCATGAAAATCCCCTCTAGAGCAGTGATGTTTTGGAGCTGTCACTGGACAACACAGACTTTCAACTCCCTCCAAAGGTTTTCTATGGGGTTGAGATCTGGAGACTGGCTAGACCACTCCAGGACCTTGAAATGCTTCTTACGAAGCCACTCCTTCCTTGCCCGGGCAGTGTGTCAGGAATTATTGTCATGCTGAAAGACCCCACTACATTTCATCTTCAATGTCCTTGATGATGGAAGGAGGTTTTCCCTCATAATCTCACAATATATGCCCCCATTCATTCTTTCCTTTACATGGATCAGTCATCCTGGTCCCTTAGCATGCCTCAAAGCATGATGTTTCCACCCCCCATGCTTCACAGTAGGTATGGTGTTCTTTGGATTCAACTCAGCATTCTTTCTCCTCCAAATTCTTTCTCCTCCAAATTTCTACTTTGGTTTCATCTGGCCATATGACATTCTTCCAATACTCTCCTGGATCATCCAAATGCTCGCTAGAAAACTTCAGACGGGCCCGGACATGTACTGGCTTAAGCAGGGGGACACGTCTGACACTGCATGATTTGAGTCCCTGGCGGCGTAGTGTGTTACTGATGGTAGCCTATGTTACTTTCATCCCAGCTCTCTGCAGGTCATTCACTAGGTTCCCCCGTGTGGTTCTGGGATTTTTTCTTACCGTTCTTTTGATCATTTTGACACCTCGGGGTGAGATCTTGCGTGGAGCCCCAGATCGAGGAAAATTATCAGT